>NW_021635640.1:0-21528 GCF_004799145.2 Neltuma alba | reverse complement strand
AAAATTATGATAAAAAGTTTAACATTCTATCTCATTAATTTTATAATTATAATACACACGCATGTGTATTAATATATTGATATGTATATATGATATAATTATAATACACACATGCTATGATATATATATATTAATATATATATGCATGTTTGCAGCCTATTTGAGAGTATAATACACACACATCATGACATATAATTATAATATACACACGTTATGATATGTATATATCAATCGGTGTACATGAAAAATGATTCAATTGCTCAATACATGATATTCTTATTAGTTTCACTCTCAAAAACTGATTAAAATTATTCTCAATTGGGGTATTTTCTTCCTATTCGTTTTTCAATCTATGCAAAATTAAGCCATGCTACATTATTATATCAACACACAAATTAAGTTAAACTTAATAGAAAACATCACATAGCATGTGAAGCCTATATATATAAATTAAGTATGCAGGCATACTGACAATGACAAAGACTTTGACTTTTCAAATAGCTAAGCAGTAAGTCAGCAACCTCCCCTACAGTTAATAATACCGGATGAAAAGAGATAGAAGGGAGAAAGGTTTCTAATAAGAGGGGCAAATTTGAATATTGAAAAACTAGTAGGGGTAGTTTAGTCAATATCAGATATAATATTTCTCTTCCCTCCAAAAAAACTCCAAATTTGGAGGGGACCAGAAGGAAAGAGAGAAGCACTAAAAGACAAATTTCTTCCCTTCCCTACCCTTTTTTTTCTAACCAAACACTTATCCCCTCCCCTTCCTTCAAACCCTCCAACCAAACAGCCACAATAGTTCTCGCTTGTTGCTGTGGAAACCATTCATCATTTAAAATTTGTTAATATTTTGATTTAAACCTACTAAGATTTTGGGTTGTCAAGAAGATCAAACCAAACTTGGGGAAGAAAAGGAAAGATGAAAGAGTAAGCTTTTCATCATCCCGGGTGCTCGTTCAGTGTTGTGATCATCACTGTGATGCAATCTAGACTACATTCAAAATTAGATATAAATGGTTTAGATTTAGATTTTTAATATGCAATTTTCTCAATAATAACTTTATTTTTTCAAAAAGTTTTAGTTATAAGATCATCTTTATTTTAAATTATGTATATATTAAAAATTATTTTAAATTATGTTTGTAATTATTTTTCTTTCTTGGGATTTCATTATAATTCTCCCATGAAGTTTTTTTTTACAGATGGCATTTTACAAAATATGTGTCAATATTAAAAACAAGTAGAATATACAGGTCTTAGTTGCATTAAATGGAGTAACATGGTCCGTTACCTTGAGGTAGAATTGCTCCACTTTTATTAGATTGTGAGCAAATTGCATCTCTAAATAATTTAGAGTGTTAGATGCACCTCTGAAGATAGTTCGAGTGTTGAGTACATTTTTATCCTAAATTAAATTCAAATTTAAAAAAATATGATTTTTTCAAAAAGATTAAATAATGTTAAAAGAAGCTGTTTTTGGTTAATTCCCGTATATTTAATTTTTTTAATAAATATGCGTTAAAATATTTTTATTTTCTACTTTAACCCTTTCATTTTTATTAAAATTTTTCTATTTATTAATAATATTGGATAATTTGTAATTTATTTATTTATTTTTAATATTTTAAAAATTATTCATTTTTATTTTTCATCTTGAAAAATAAAATTTTTTGCTAAATTACTTTTAAAATATGATAACATGAAAAATATATGCTTACCAAATGATTTGATTCTAAATTATTTAATGATGTTAATTTTAATTTGATTTTAAACATAATATATTTTGATATAGGGGTTGGGTTTTTTTTTTTTTTGTGACAAGGGGTTAGGGTATTTTAGTCCCTCACAAATTTGATCATTTTTCATCGTTCTGCTTTCTCTCATGCATCCATGTAAATCATTCATATATTTGATCATTTTTTTATGCTTTCTGCTTTCTCTCATGCATCTATTCAAATAGTATGGATAATAACCTTTTTTTTTTTTTTTTTGCTGGAGTTTTCTCCTTTCTCCTTTTTTCTCTTCTCTCATTGTCGGTCTCTTTCAACTCTTCTTCCTATGCAAACGGAGGTTTAATGTTAATATTTTTTGCCAAAAAAAGTTAACGTTAATGTTAATGTACCGCAGTTAATTAATCTTAAATTCAATTTCTTTTGCTTAATTAGCAAAATTTTTTCTATCATGTTAAAGATGATCTGACCATGTGATTCACAGTAAAAAAAAAAAAACCCCTTTTTTTAGTGACTACTATTTTATTACATTCCAAATAAGGCATCAGGCAGCACGCCATTCAATACTTTTCTCTGTTTTCAGTTGTTTGACTTTTTCATAAAATTACATGAAGATAGCATTATTGAGTCAAATTCAAGTATTATTAGGCTTAATTTGAAATCTCATACTCAAGTAGTTATAACTCATTCCACTAAAATCAAAGTCAAGTGGTAAGTTGCACTACATTTTGCTGTTGATTTTATATTTATGTTCAACTAAATTGAATAGAATAATGATTGCTTTAAGACAAAAATATTCTAAAACAAGTAAATATGGGGACGCCACTCTATGAGATATGGGACCTCATGAGATCCCAATTCCGATAAGTCTTCAGCTGACTGGGACTCTCCCTCTCTGATTCGTCAAAGTCAAAGCCGAAGAGCCATCATTCTTAGAAGGAGGCTTTGGGGAGGACGTATCTTGGGCGATAACTCATTATTTTCACATGGATATTCAGAGCATTATATATATATATATATATATATCTATATATATATGTATATGTGCTACTATTTTTTTTGTCATTAATATAATAGCCACTAAACTAATTTAGATAGCCTAAAAAATGTAGTTAAGTTAGCTATTTGTTACAAATATAAATTGACTTTTCTGAAGTAACAATTTCAATCATGACTATTATTAGATGGAAACGTTCTTAATATATATATATGTAATTAATATAGATACTTTGGAGAATAAATTATAAATTTAGGACACAAGATAGATTGAAGTTAAATATTTAGAATCAAATATAACCCTTAACCAATTCTTATATAAAGGACCAAAGTAGTATGTTTATTAAATTAAACATGATATTGTATATACGGTTATGTTCTTATTTACAAGTGACTTGTAGGAGAAAAATTCAATTTTTTTAAAATAATATAAGTCACTTGCAGGGTAATTAATGACATTTTTTCAATTTTACCCCTGAATACAGTAAAAAAAATGTGAGAAAATGTACAACATATTTTTTTTTTTGCCAACACCCTTTTTATAAAGAGGGGCAAGTGTAAAAAGATTTATCAACTTAATAAATTTATTGATATACGATAATGAGATACAAGTAACTTATGTATAGGAACAGAGTAATATATAATATTCAATTTAGTCCTATATATACGATATGATTTTTGAGGGAGGCATGGTCTTATTTATAAAGATACATTCAAGAAATATCCAAAATCTTAACTAAATTTTTCTTTTCATTTTTGCCCCCATTAATTACATGTTATATCATTGTATTAATTATTACTTCTTTTTTTTACTTATTTTCTCTTACCCTCTTCCTCCATAAATAAAGATGTTTTTGAAAATAAAATATAATTTGTATACATTTATTATCTCTAATTAAATTTTTAATATGTGTAATTTAGGTATTCATATCATATCTATAGGATTGAAGGAAGTATAAATTACCCAGATTTGTGATGTTCAATGCGCCCCTAAAGAATACATTAGTCATTTTGGCAGAGTCCAGTTCAAACTTACGGACCTCCTCTGCCTTACTCTGCCAAACCCACATTGAAGATAATAGAAATCAATATCTTTGATGTAGGATAAGGAGGAATTCCCAAACAAAAAATTAATGCCAAAGAAAGTATTATTGTTTTCACAATATAACATTAGAATCCAACCTAGTTGAACCATAATCGTAAATCAAAGTCACTTATCTTATCGGTTTGATGCCTAATCTGATCCTTAAAACATTGTATATGACAGCTCGATAGGTTGGATCGACTAGTAGGAATTGTTGCAACTTAACTATGGATCTTAAGTTCCAGACTAGATAATGCAGCATTGTAAAGGCTGGAGACATCAATCGTAATGGTTCCGATCATGTATGGGCTTGTTTAAGTCCTTGTGACATAAGGGCTATCCTAGGACACGGGTTAAAAAAAAAAAAAACATCACATGTGAAAATGTGAGTATATGACTTTCTTTTCCAATAATGTACGTGAAGCTAAGAGCGTATAGTCCAATCAAAACGTGGGCTGCTTTCACCAATATAAAAAAGAGAATATCCCAAAACGGAAGCAGCCCCTTGAAAGCGACATAGAATCATTCTGTATCCCTCTGGTCATCTTTCCTTTTCAATAATGTCAACTTCACCTTTCATTCAAAAAAGTTCAAATGTGATTATGAGCATATATATACGTGCATGCATGGCTCTTATTCATACCACATTTCATCTCCACAGCCTCGAAGATCGTGACCAAAACCTAGCGATCTCTCCTTCTTGATCTGATCTTTATTATTCATGGCATTGGCCTCAACTTTTCTCGTCAGCCCTTTCGTGGCTCCAGTCGCCATTAATCCCCGCAATAAAGTAACAACGTAACGATCATTATTTCAAACACTTGTATATGCTTAAAGAGCGATAAACTTGAACTGTCAAAAGCATCTGCAATATAATGCTTGCGTTTCTCTTCATTGTGTTCTAGAGTAGAAGTGCTGCAAATAAATGGGAGAGCTTGGGATTTAACAATTTGAAGTCGAAACGACCCATCCATGCAAAGGGGTTCATAGTAAACTATTTGATCCAAGCGGAGGCCGACAGTATTGGAAAGAGCACTACTAACGTGCTTTTGGCCAATGGTTTGTGATGTGTTTCTTGTGTTTATATTGTGTGTGCGTGAGAATAGCTATCAATCTATCTATACACACACAGACATATGATTTTTGATTTAAATGTTAATAGTTTTAGCTTCTTTTTGCAGAAAAGTTGCCGACACGCGAACCTAGCATGTCTACAACGTTGGTGAATTATCACAATGACTTTGATCCTTATAAAGCAACCTCGACACCAATTTACCAAACTGCTACTTTCAAAATGGTGAAAATTTGATCCATGCTTATGCTCAGATCTTAAGCATATTGGTTCCATGATATTCTTTGCATATTCTAATTGTGTTCTATATGTTTTTCTTGAAGAAATCTGCTACAGAATTTGGTGAATATGGCTATTCTAGAAGTGCAAATCCTACCCGAGATACTTTGGAAAAGTGAATAGAACTATTCTTGGTTTTGTCTATAGACAGTTCTTTCTTCTTTAGATCCTCTTTGATGACTTGGCTTAACTTGTGCGTTCAGGTTATTAGCACAGCTTGACAACGCAGATAAAGCCTTCTGCTTCACCAGCGGAATGACTGCTTTGACTGCTGTTTGTGAACTGGTGAATCCTGGTGCATTTCCTCATCCTATTTATTTAGTTTTTTAATATTCCTAATACATATATTGAAATCCATAAAATTTTGTTTCCATTAAAAAAAAAATCACAGGGACAACTTGCGTCAACATACTTTCTGCTGAATGCTTGCTTTTTATTGTTATTTACTGTTATAGATAATTTCAATACAGGTGATGAAATCATTGCTGTGGAGGATATCTATGGTGGATCATATAAATTCTTGAACGAACTGACTGCAAGAAAAGAAGGAGTTAAAGTGACGTGAGTTTGATATTTCAGATTTTGGGATGCCTTCCTTTTTCCCCCCACCTTTGGATTGTACTGAATTGTGCAAACAGAAAATTATATTGTTGGATTGATTCCTAGAAGATGATGATGATGAGGTTATAATGTTTAAACGCACAGAAAAGTAGATACAAGTAATCTAGAGAATGTGGAAGCTGCTATGGGAATTAACACTAAATTGATCTGGCTAGAAAGTCCCAGCAATCCTCAGCTCAAAATATGTGATATTCGAGTAAGCCATTTTCTACTTCAGCCGTACAACTTGATTTCATAAGAAAGAAGTAAAAGGCCATGCTCATATAATTCTTATCTATGTTCTTATGTGGACGCAACCTCACATAATTTTATGTATGGCATGTAACTTGGAGTATGGAATTCTTTTAAATGTAAGAAAATTAATTTTCTTCGATTTTTTTCTTGATTTATGTGCAGAGAATATCAGAGATTGATCATGCACATGGTGCTATTGTATTGGTGGACAATAGTGCATGTCTCCTGTGTTAAGGGAGTGTTTAGGAAGCCTAATAAGCACTATTTAGAAGCACTTTTCCGCAAATCAAGGCATACTCCTCCACATATTTACCTTGTACACTATGAAAGCACTTCTGAAATCATAATTTTAATCTTACCCAAACACCCCTTAAGTCAGCCATTAGACCTGGGAGCAGGTACATTATATTAAATCATCCCTACGAAAGACAATAAAATATAAATGGATTTAATAATTTAATAACATGCATGCATGCTTCTCAATGCTATTATTAATGTTCTCTTTTCACTTTTTTTGTGTGTGAATAATTGAAGGAATTTTCAAGGAAATTAAACTATTTCAACTGCGCTTGGCACCCTTGGAATTTGTTTACACCCTACATGTAATACAAATTAAACAATAAATAAATTTCTGTTAAATGATGTTCCTATTTTCCTTTTTCCAGATATTGTTATGCATTCAAATACCAAATTTGTTGCCGGAATAGTAGTGTCCTGGCAAGGAGCCTCGCTACAAGAGATGAAGGGTAGTAGCTCTAATTAGTCTTTGTGTTCAAACACTTGAGATGTTGAAGATACCGATTTATTTTTGAGCCTTTTTCAACCTGATCATTATATATACAACGAATTTTCGACTTAAATTTCAATTTAATGATAATTTTTTCAATCAGTATTTGATAAATAATGTAAATCTATGTGCTTCCCTCATATTTCTTTTTTCATTTGATCATCCTATAAAGGTTGGCAAAACACTTGGAGTCTTTTAAAAATACAACGGGCGCTGCCTTCTCCCCATTTGACTCCTGGCTCTGTTTAGAAGGAATTAAAACAATGGTTCTACGAGTTAAGGAGAAACAGGTATGTACCTCACAAAACATTCTAATTAAAGTTATTCGTTGTTTCAAGTCTATATATACGAACAATATGATTCTTTTCGTTCCAATATATTCACCTTTTGCACAATTCATTTGATGATTAAAATGGCTTGTTTACATATAGCCACTTATAAGAGTACACACACATATTTACAAATAAATAACACTTCTGGAGACACTAGTTAATATTCTGAACTAATATGTTTCTCTATAATATTCCTGTTGGATTTTTCTAAAATTATACAGTGTCGTATGGAGTAATGAATTTTGAATAATGTATTAAATAACGGTGCTTCGTCAAAATTTCATAGTATCTCTATGCATAGCTAAGCTTCCAATTTAAGGTTTCAACGTATTAAATTTTGCAGAAAAATGCACAAATGGATGCTGAGTTTCTTGCCTCCCATCCTGGAGTTACGAAAATAATGTATCCTGGTTTTCCTAGTCATCCTGGATATGACTTGCACCACTCTCAGGTATAATTTGCCTGCTAAAATTATACTACTTTCGGTCCTAATTATAAGAACTAGTTGACTAATTTGATGAAATTAAGGAAATAAATTAAGTTAGTTATTTGTAATAAATAGATATTGTCTTTCCTAAAATATCCTTGCTAATCAAGTATTGGTTAAAACTATCACTATTAGAAAGACTAACTTGGAAAAAATATATAAATATGAGAGACAAAGTGGATTGGGGTCTTATATTTAGGATTAAAATAAAAGTCAAACGAGATCTTATATTAAGACCAGAGGTAGTATATTAATTTTTTTTATTATATATGCTTGAAATAATTTTAGTCATTAATTGAGTTACTATTTCATAGGCGAGTGGGCCAGGATCTGTGCTTAGCTTCACGACAGGCTCACTATCGCTCTCAAAGCACATTGTTGAAAGTACCAAATACTTTAGTATGACTGTTAGTTTTGGTAAGTCTTTTTTTTTTTTTTTTGTAGTATACATTTTCATGTAAATTGTTATCATTTATACATATTATTTCCCTTTGAGACTTCTCTATCATAGTTAACCCAAATGGTAAGATAGCAGGGAATGATAGAGACTTCAGTTGCAAATGGAAAATTTAAGAGTTAGCATGTCAAAATTTGATATTGTATAGTTCTCTATCATAATTTCTTGTATTCCTTTCTCCAAGGTTATTCTATCAATAACTAAAATCATCCTGGTAGACCATATTAACAACCTTACAATTATGAAGAAATTAATTCAAAATTTAAGTAAAGGACATTTAAAGAAATTAATGTGTTTAGACTGAGGGTATTATATTAAAAATTAGGGAGGAAAGAATACTTAAAAAATCCCCAAAATAGTAAATTTTATTATTATTATTATTTTAGAAATTTTTTCTTCCCATTATTCCCTCCCTCCCACTTTCCTTTCACTTCTCCCTCCATCCAAACATAGCGATCGTGAGGAATTGATATAATGATAAGAATTGGTCTTCTAATAATAAGGAGGAATTGGTCTTATAATAAGAATTGTTAGATCTACATTTAGAGGATAAGCTTGATGTTACAAAATATAATGCTTAAACTCTTGTGAATTTTGTTGGTATTGTCAGGGAGTGTTAGTTCATCGATATGCTTGCCTTGGTATACTTCACATGCTGTCATTCCTGAAGAAGAGCGTATTCGCGTGGGTTTAACTAAAGATCTTGTACGTATTTCTGTGGGGATTGAGGATGTTGCTGATCTTATTACCGATCTTGACAAGGCACTCTCATTTGGATCACTATAATTTTCATATATTCCGACTTGCTCTTGCTTCAGATCATATGGTTTTCTCATTTTGGTTCAATTGAGGATTTTGTTTATTTGTTAGTTGCATTATCACGTTCCCATTTCTTTTTCTTTTTTTACCTATTTGTATAGCAATTTGTCATAACAACTTGGAATAATAAGCTTATTAAAGCTTTTATAGTGTTGGGATACTTTAGACCAAAATAAATGTGCTTTCGTTGAAATTTGATGAATGAGGACACTGGTTTGAATGACCTTTAATGCTTTTAGTTATTCAGATATTTACTTATTTTTTTATTTATATTTTCTCTCATCCATTCAAATAAGAGGGTTCATAATATTTTGAAATTTTTTTGAAAAAATACCTTTAAAATTTCAAAATTCCAAATTAGAAATGATTACAAAAATAAGTTGTTATTTGCTTTTCAAATACAGTCAATTGCTATTAAAGTATAGTAAAAAATTGATTTGAAATTTTAAAATTTAAAGATATTTTTTTAGGGTTCTCCCTAATATTTTTTCTCCTCTCTATTTTCTCTCTTCCCAACTTTTATTGCAATCCAAACCTAGTGGTACAGAATCACCAATTCAAGAAAGACCCTACTCTCTCAAAACATTGGGAAACAGAAAGATAGTAAATGATGAAGATAAAACTAACAATGCAAATGCAAGCATCAACACTGAAAAAAGACACTGACATTAACAATTAACAACCAATAGATGTTAAAAAAAAAACAACTATCATCTAAAATCTCTACGTGAATTTACAGGTGGAAACAGGCTGGGTGGCCTGTTCAGGGCTTATGGCCTGACCTTTATTTGGTCTAGCCTAGCTCAGGCCTGTTTAACTTAACAGGCCAGCTTAGACTCTCTAAAAGACCTATTAAGCCTATTAGGCTAACCTGGGCTGTTAGAAATTTATAATTATAATATATAAAAAAATTAGTTAATGGTATTGTTAATGTGCTCTTTTAATTTATTTTTTAATTTTAATTTATAGTTAATAGCTTAGTTCTTCCTTAGATTTTGAAGTTTAGTTAACAAGTGAAGATAAAAATATAATTTAAAATAAAATATCAAGAAATAATATGATCTTTAAATCTTAAAATATAAATAAAATAGGAAAGAAAAATTATGTTCCAAGAATGATGTATTAATTAACTTATGTATTATGTTAATTAAATTATGATACTCTCTTTATTCAATGTAAAATTAATAGTTTTTCTCTTTATTTATTTGTCTTTTTTTTTGTACTTAAACATAGTCTTGTCCCAAATTTCAACATACAACTAAACTAGTTTTCAATAATATCCTTGTAAATTGTAATTAAGATTAAAATAGTACTTATGATGCTAAAAGTTAAATAAAAGACAAGACTAAAAAATTAATTATTATGCACGCTTCTTTAATTTTCGCCTTTTTTCTAAAAAATATCATTGTAATCTGAATTTTTTTTAAAATACAGGCTTTTTAACAGGTTTCAAGTCATGTCAGACCTTTATACAAACTAGGCTCAAGCTTAAGGATAAGCCTGTAACAGGCCATAGGTCAGGTGCAGGCCTATAGGTTACAAAACAAGCCTCGCCTGTTAAGAGTAAGACCAGGCCTGTTTCCACCTTTTTACGTGAACTAATCACTAGACCGCTATAAGGTTTAAAGAATATATAGATTATATGATCATTCTTCAATTTTGTTAATTATTTTCAAAATCTCCTTTTAATACTCTATACTTTTTCATATTGTTAAGAATGGATTGTAAAATATTTTAATTTTTTCTGAATAATTAAAATTTATAACTTTATAATGTAAGTTTTATTATCTTCATCTCTAATTGAAAAAAGTATTTTAAATAATTAAGGGAGAAAGACATTTTAAGATCTACCAAATATGATAATTTCGAAATGATTTCTTGTAATGACTTAATTTCATTGAAGTTTTTAGAGAATATTCTAGAATTAATATTTTTGTGAAATAATCTAATTATTCTTTGTGAAATTAGTTATTATTATTGAGAAAATGACAAGAAAATGACTGTTGAATTCTAAAATGACAAAATGGGCATGTAAATTACTGAAATGACAAAATGGGCATGGGGTATCAATCTGGAATTTGGATAATTCGCCAAAAAGACTGAAATGCCCTCAATTTTTTCGGGAATCAAAGGGCAGGATATTGTGCAACGGAACTGGAGTTTGGTTGGCGATTCTCCACTCGACGAAACTGCATAGACCATAGGGTTCTCCGAACTCTCACATTGCACTCGGCGAAACTGCATATGGTTGTCGCAAGTCTCACATTACCATGGTTGAGGAACTGTGAACGAGGAATGTGAATAGCGTCCGGCTTCTTCGTCTTTTCCGTGGGTCGCAGTGAGAAGCAATAAACCAGTGACAAGCTTCAATCTTCAGAAGGGAGAGGGGGTGGCTAGAGAGAGAGATTCTGAGGGAGAGCACCTGTAAGGTCGTCACCGGTTGAGGAAGAAGTCGATATTCGTTCCGACCCGGTAAGCCACCTAAATCTCTCCGTCTTGTGCTTGTCTGATTGGAGTGTTTTGATTTGGGGAAAACGGTGAATGTTGGTTGTAAAGTGGGGGAAGCAATGGTAAAGGCTTAAAATGGAATGTAAAGGTAGATTAGATTAAAAGTCGGTGCTTTTGTGTGTGACGGAATTACAGAAGTTGTTTGCTTGCTCTGATTCATATAACTCGGTCCATGTTTGACGAGATATCTCTCTGATTGTTGTTGTCTGATTGCTGTGTTGCTGTAATGTTGGAAGGCATAATATACGTGTGTGTTTATGATTGCTACACTACTTTTAGAAGCCCATAAATTGAGACCACTGTCGCACATGAGCCAGTGGATGCTTCCTGTTTCCGCCCCCTTGTTTGGTCTATTCGTGTAATGGACATTGCACATTTTTAGCATTGTGTATGGGACTAAAATGAGTTCAACTATATCCCCATATTGGTTATGCAAATTTAACATTGTAAAATAAATTGAAAGGGGTGACTCTTCGTGGGTAGAACTCTGTTTTGAAGATATAGCTACCTAATGGGCATAACCTCAGTCATTTAGCGGTGCAATTTACCTGGGGATGAACATGCATATTCATTTCAGTATGTACCAAGTGAGAATAACCTTTGTGGCCTTCTTATGTATTGCTATTATTTACTTGGTCATCTGTGGCACTGTGTAGTAGTAATTTCCATAATATAAGTTACTTGAAGATGCAAATTTTGTAACATTTCATCGAGAAAGAATCACTTTTGATGCATATTCATTTATTTTTTAATCTGTTGGTCTGAGGATTGAAGAGGTAGAGATTAATCTGCTGGTTTGAGGATTGAAGAGGTAGAGGTCGCTGAAGTGCTGAGAAGCATCAATCGCATTGCTGTCATGGAGGAGGTTGGCGAAGTAACTGTGACTGACAAACGGTAATATGCAGTTGTAATAGGAATTGAGTGGTTGAGTTATATAGGTTTGGTAAGATTAGATTGTTTTTAGTTTGTTGTTAAAGTGTATTATGTCGTTAGTCTCTATTTTCTGCTCTGTTCTGTGAAGTGAGAAAGAAGCAATAACATTCATTACGTGATCAGCAAATTTAGTTATCTGAGTAGTAAATAGTCGAGGTTCATTTTGTGGCTAAATAACAACACCTATAATGTGAATGACTACACTGGAAATGGTAATGACAACTTTTTTGAAATGCAAAGAAAGTTGAGCTGTTCAACTGACCAGATTTAGTTATTTATGCTTGTTGTAGAAGGAGGGCCAAGTGAAGAAGTGAAGAATGGCTACATGTTGTTTAGACGAGAATTTCTTAAGGGTGGGGAGAAGTTTAAGAATATGTCTGAACAAGTGAAAAAGGCATCAAAGGCATGGAAGCAGTTGACACCAGAGGAGCAGAAGAAATACAGTGATAGGGTGAAGCAATCAAGAAAGGAAGGGATGAAGAAGAAGAGGAAGAAAAAAGTGGCTTTTAGCACTCGTTGCTCGGTTCGGCAATTTAAGTCATTAGTGGACTTCATAAAAGATGATGAAGATTTGAAAGTGAGGGTACAAAATTTAGGCTTTGGCCATTTACTTGACATTGGATGTGAGAGACTCCCTCGTGACCTCATAGTATGTGTTCTCCGAGCATATGATCCGCCTACCCATCAATTTCTAATAAGAGGGATAATAAAGGAAATAGAAGCAAATGATGTTGCAAACTTGTTGGGTGTACCCCACACAGGGGAGAAGGTAAAAATGGACGTATGTGATGATGATGAGACATACCAGAGGTTGAAGGAGGAATTTGGTAAAGTCCCTTATACGAAGATACTCAATGACATTAAATCTGGGCAGAAGAAAGATGAGTTTGAGTTCTTGTTTATGCTGTACACACTTGTTTATGCTTACACACTTGGGAGTTTTTTAACTCCTACTTCACAAACAACTGTGAGCGACAAGCTAATAAGAGTCATGTGCTGTACCATGAAGGGATTTCACCAATTTGATTGGGCCACGTACATTGTGAAGCACTTGTGGAAAGAGATGGGAGATTATGTGAAAGTGTACACAAAAGCAAAGAAAGACGAAGATGAGATGAAGGAAGCTGCAATGTGGGAGGATGCATCTACCTCCTGTTGGTATGTATTTCTGACTTATGCTTCTAAGTTATTGTTTTCTTTATTTGTGGAATTAATTGGCAAGTTAATGATTTACTGTTGTAGTTATATTTTGCTGAGCACTTCCCACTATCCAAAACTGTTGAGAGAGGGTCCCTAAATGCCATTCAATTCTGGACTGATGAGAGGATAAGGAAGCTGGAAAAGAAGGAGAGGGAAAGCAAGAGGGGTTTACTGTATAAGGGCAAGGGAAGTATGGATAGAAGTGGGAAGGATGAAGGAAAACGCAGAAGTGTGGGTCATTTACACCCGTATGTGCTTTCGTTACTAATTTTCATTCTCATTAGCAAATAATCTCATGAAAAAAGTGTTTACTCATTTTAAATTGTTTGCTGCAGGAGTTATAGAAGTTGCACGGACGATTGATGGCTCAGATTGAATTAAGCACTAGGAGGCTTATAAGTGCAATGGAAGATGAGCTGGATAAGGTGCAGATAAGGATAGGGAAAATAATGTGACCACAGATGATGAGGACCCTATTGACGTCCCAGATGATGATAAGGGAGATGATGATGCATTTGGCGATGAGGACCCCCATGATCATGATGGACATGAGTCTGATCACGAAGGTGATGATAGAGATGAGTTCCACGGGGGAGATGATCAGGGAGACGATGATGCAACTGGCTCAGATAGGGGTGATGACATCGGTGTTGCAGCAAAAGGTGCAGACAAAGAAATTATGGAGTCTCCCCTGCCCTTTTCCCCCATGGACAAGGGATGTCAACTCCGGAGGTCGCAAAGGGAGATGAAATCCGCTATCAATTCTCCATGGATTTTGACAAAGCCAATTAAGAGGTGAAAGAGGCCCATGGATGACAAGGACCGGTTTTATGACATAGTTTCCCGTATGTGTTCAAGCAAGGAGGGTGACATGTATGTACATATCCACTACCCACGTAATCATATTCATTACAGTTTTGTGCTAATTGACTACATGCATAATGATATTGACAACATATTTTTAGGCCTTTGGTGAAAATCTCTGATGAAGATATCACTCGGGATCAGCTAAGGACACTTGGTGGAATTGAGAAAATAGGTAACCGGGTAAGTAGAATATTTGTGATGAGGTCATTTAATTGTTTAGTAGATGCTGTGTTTTGGGTTCATCAAAACAATCATCTCTTTGCGTACAGCTGATGTCAACTGTGTGCAAGACTCTAATGGCTGATATGGAGAAGGAAGGGCAGGTGAAGCGGCACATTTTTTATGCTGACTTTATGGTAAGCTTGCTGAGATGTTAGTTTTTTGTCGATTGATGTTGATAAATGACTAAAATGTTCATGTTTTAGGCAATAATGGCAGCTAACCCAAAGCTGTGGGATGCTACAAAACGGAAGAAACAATTTTTACCTGAAAATGTAGGCTACAACATAGGAGAATGTGATTTGATCTTTGGACCCACACTTGTTGGCGCTCACTGGTTCTGTGTTGTGCTTGAGCCTAGCACAATGAATTTCTATGTGCTGGACTCAATGAAGCCAAATTTAGAGGGTAAGAAGAAGAGCAAGAAGAAGGGTGTAATTATTGATGACATGACGACCGTGGTCACTGAATGTGTAAGGATAATGCAACTCATCTTCTATGATTGACATTTCATTTACCTTTTATTTACAATTGCGTAATGATATTGTGCAGAGGAATAGATTTTATGACATTATTGAGATAGTTAAGCCTAATGCCACTGGGAAGAAGAAAATGAGTGATATCATTTGGGCTCCTGTTCCGCAACAAAACAATCTGTGAGTGGTTTATGTTGTTGATATTATTACGTCTCAAAGCAGCCCAATGTGTTATTTTCATTCTTTTACATCGTTGGGATGTTTTCATGTGCAGGCGAGACTGCGGCGTTCATGTATTAATATGGTTGAGTAAATGGAAGCCCGGTGAGATACTTCACTATACGGATGAACAAGTGGCTGAATTCCGACGAAACCTCATGTGGTGGCTAGTGAATCATGAGCTTAATTCAAGACGTGATGAAGCATTAAGCTTGCTTTCATCAACCCAAGCCACCACACTGACCAAAAGACGGCATTTGTGATAGGAGGAGACATTATGTAGATTAGGCATATAGTACTTGTAAAAGCAGTGTTAGTTTGAAGTCTTAATATTTGACTTATGGTTGGAGGTACTAAGTGGCTGCCAGTTGTTGGCCTAATTGCAATCCTTTTTGGGATAATTTGAGTAAAAAGTTATGGTATTTACAACATGCCATGTGACTTCCGTGATGATAATCACAAGTTGATTATTTGTGCCCCAAATTACATCACTTGGACCCAGGTTCACTACACAAGTAATAGGATTAACAACTTTCGGATTGAGAATTGCAACCTCTGTAATGATAGTTACCACATCGCTGTTGCCATTTGCATCTGAAGTCTTTCAAGCCCAAATCACGTTTTTTGAATCCATTTTTGCTACCCCAGTAATGATAATGACAATGTTTATACTGATAATTGCAACCTATGTAATGATAGTTACAATCTTCCTATTGCCTTTTTCAACTCTGCATGTTCATACCCAAGTAACACTTTTTTAACGGAAATCCACTACCCCGGTAATGATAATCACAACATTCATAATGAACATTGCAACTTTTTTAATGATTGTTACCACCTCGCTATTGCTTTTTGCAACTGCATTTTCGTCCCCACGTATAAATTGTCATAGAATTTCACAACCTGGTAATGAAAATCACAACATTGTTAAGAGAAATTGCAACTATAGTAATGAGATTTACCACTATGGTTTCCCCATTTGCATCCCCATGTTCAGGAAATTGTCCCATTTCCGGTTCCTTTAAGTCAAACCCACGCATCAAATTGTTCAGGAAATTTTACTACCCCCGTAATGATAATGACAACATTAGAAATGTTAATTGCAACTTCAGTAACGAGATTTACCAGTCTGCTTTTCCCATTTCCGGTTCCCTTAACTCAAACCCACGCATCAAATTGTTCAGGGAATATCACTACCCCGTAATGATAATGACAACATTTGAAGTCTTAATTGCAACTTCACTAATGCGATTTACCAGTCTGCTTTTCCCATTTCCGGTTCCTTTAACTCAAACCCACGCATCAAATTGTTCAGGAAATTTTACTACCCCCGTAATGATAATGACAACATTGGTAATGTTAATTGCAACTTCAGTAATGAGATTTACCAGTATGCTTTTCCCATTTCCGGTTCCCTTAACTCAAACCCACGCATCAAATTGTTCAGGAAATTTTACTACCCCTGTAATGATAATGACAACATTGGAAATGTTAATTGCAACTTCAGTAACGAGATTTACCAGTCTGCTTTTCCCATTTCCGGTTCCCTTAACTCAAACCTACGCATCAAATTGTTTAGGGAATATCACTACCCACGTAATTATAATGACAACATTTGAAGTCTTAATTGCAACTTCACTAATGCGATTTACCAGTCTGCTTTTTCCATTTCCGGTTCCTTTGATTCAAACCCACATCAAATTGTTCACGAAATTTCACTACCCCCGTAATGATAATGACAACATTGAAAATCTTAAACGCAACTTTAGTGATGATATTTACCACTCTGCTTTTTCCATTTCCACTTCCTTTATTTCAAAGTCAAGTAACATATTTTCAGGGAGTTTCACTAGCCCGAAATGATAATAACAACATTAGTAATGTGAACAACAACATCGTTGATGACATTAACCACTCCAGTCATACCCATTGGCAACTTCCACCATCTCCCTCGAGGGCATTAAACAAAAGGTCATCTGTGTTGACAAAATAGCATAGAAGTACACCTGAAGAGCATCATAGGATGTCTACATTAACATTCAGACTTTACTACATGTGTAATGGAATTGACCACTGAAGTGACAATATTTACCAAAAACCAGTAGGCCCATCACAGAAGCTACATAACTTATATTCAAATGACAAGTTAACAGTAAGATTAACCCACCACCTAATGTTTCCTCGTCATTCACATTACAAAACATATCCTACCCAGTGAATATCATTTACAAAAAGGATAGCCTACCCATCATACGATTTTTACATTAACATTCAGACTTTACTATATCTATAAAGGAATTGACCACTGAAGTGATAATATTTACCAAAAACCAGTAGGCCCATCACAGAAGCTACATAACTGATATCCAAATGACAAGTTAACATTAGGATTAACCCACCACCTAATGTTTTCTTGTCATTCAGATTACAGAACATCTCCTACCCAGTTAACATCATTAACAAAAAAGATAACCTACCTATCAACCCTTCTCCCAAAAAAATTAAAAAGGGTTCAAGAGTCATTCCATTCCTGTAAAAAAAAAAATACCCCTGTTGGTATTGACATGAAACCTTAAGTTGGGTTTGGATTCTTGCATGTTCTTCTTGTGTGGCCAACTTGCTGGCATGCACTACAATGGTACACCTTCTTGTTTTGAAACTGCGACTCTTGCCTATTTATCCTAGGCCTTCAGGCGGTCGACTAGTCAAAGGTGGTGCCAAAAACACTTGACCTGCTATATCTTGCAGTCGATAGTTATTAGGATTTGGCATGTCGATTGTCACCACTGGAGTCATCGTCCTACCATAAATCTTTTGTTGGGACGTAATCTTGTAGCATTCTTCAACAAAATCATACACATTGCAATTTAAGGCCTTGATAGCTGCACATGCATTGGGCATGGGATGCCTGACATTTGCCAAGCTGCACAGCTACGTTCACCTTTTTCAAGATCAACATTAATGGCTCCTTTTGCTGTATGGACACACACCCTACCCCTTCCGTAAGGAACACTTAACATTTGTGCAGATCTTGCCACATTTTCCATCAATGTTGCATTTGTATTTGGGCCTACACCATTCTTCCATTTGCTCATTGCCATGCTTGCTGCATACATCTTCTTGGCTACTTTTTCACGATGCTCATGTATAAGTTGGGCAACATTATATCTTCTCTCCTTCAGCATCCACGCATTGAATGACTCTGTAAGGTTTGTTGTTATGTTGTCCCATCATTTAAAAGGGAACTTGCTTAAGGCCCACTTATGAATATCACCATGATTGACAAGCCATTCAAATAATTGGGAATTGAAGTGTCTCATGTTATCCATTGCTTGATCAAACTCTGTGTCAAGCCTTGCATATGCAATGACATCTAGGAAATGCAGTCCATCCTCCCTTGTGTTACCACTTGTCTTCCTTTTCCTCTATTTAACTTGATCATTTGTGTACTGAAATTCTCCTTAATATGTCTGTAACAGTACGCATGTCGCTCACCTCCGAATATTGCTTGCACAGCACCTATAATTGCATGTGTCGGTCTGAAATGATTGTTAATTGCATTGACCCAATTATCTCCTTAATCATATGTAAGAATCATGTCCAATCCTCAAGCGTCTCTCCCTTCACAATCGCAATGGCAAAAGGTAATAATTCGTTATCCACATCATAAGCCGACGCTGAAAGTAGTGTCCCCTTATACGGTCCACTTAAATGACTTCCATCAATATACACTACATGTCTAGCACCAGCAATAAAACCCTCTATGTAACAACGAAACTACTACACTTATAAATTAATCAATATTGAAAAGTTAACCATGATAGAAAAGAAACTTTGTAAAATGTTTAGAAATACTATCATGGTTATATAAACATCCTAAATCATATGAGATTAACCATGTTAGAAAAAGAGTTAAACCAATCCATAAATATGTCTATCATGGTTAAAAGAACTTTTCTAAATTAACTGTGTGCAAAAAGATATTCATAATGGATAGGGCTTTGGGTATTATAAATCTAGAATATCATTTTCAACCATAAGCCCATAACACGATTTTACTAAATAGTACTTTTCATAACTTTCAACAAAATCAAAAGTCATTTGATGTCAAAGATCACTGTGGATTCACCACTCATATCAAACAAAAGAAATCACATGCAAATGCCTAAAGACCTCCGGCCTTCTACCAGCATACAATCCAGTAACAATTCTCAAAAGTACACTGTCAAAATAATCAATCTCAAACATATCAGAGTATGTGGAATGGGCCCTATCATGGCAATATACATCTATCCAACACAATCAAAAAAGTGGAAGCGCTATAATTTTGCAATAGCAGCTCAAGCTTCCGGAGCCTTCCTTGACTGACCCGAACGGGAACTATCACCTGGAAAAGTGTTAAATCAACGGGGTGAGACAAAAGTCTCAGTAACCAGCAATCCTACCTATCAAGCATCAAGTAAGTGCTCGTGACGTGTCAAGTGAGACAATTGCAAATTCATAGTATTCCAACAAATTTCATATTGTCAAAGCATATAAAAAGTACAATCAATAATCTTTTCACCTCCTTTATATCCACCCACCTTATATCCTCTGACTAAACCCATGGGCTAAATCCTCATCCATGTGACTGGTAATTAGACAAGCTCACCGATCAAGTGATATGGACCGGCCAAAATCCACAGAGCACAAGACCGGACCATGGGTTCCCCCTCTAGTCTACTAGTGGGGTGTCAATGCCCTATAATGAATAATTGGGCCAAAAGACCAATTAGTGTACACCTGATGGCCCTACCACCTTATATCCTCAAATGTACATAATTCACCCCCTTATATCCTCTTTGTTAATACCCATCATCAACATCCGCCACCCCTCATATATCAACACTCAAAATATTGCATTCATAAAAAATCATCATGTAAAAATCAATTGGGATTTCCATTTTTCAATTAACTCATAATACCTGAATCATCATAATAGTAAACATATATCTTTTGCAACAAAGTCTCACAAGACAATTTCAATAACAACATACTTTCTTTATAGCTCACATCATAATTCAATAATATTTCATAAATTCCTTATAATTCAAAATCAATCACAAACAACCTACGAGCATGAATAATAAGTGGAAAGTGGTTACTCTTGTCTAGAACAAGTATTACCACAAGGTTAACCCCGTGCTCATACCAATAGCCCAATAATTTAATCTACACAACCAATACATTTACATATCAATACACAAGCTATTTAATTAATTACTTAAACTAAAACGATATATAGATAAGTAAAAGTTTCTAATTCTATGCTAAACCCAAACCTCTCATAACCCATAATTAAGTCTTTTAGCACAAAATTTATATATCTCACAATCCAAAATTTTCATTTAAACCTTTCAAAGTATTTACTTTTATACAGATTTTTCTCAAATTTTTAAACTGAAATTATCATATTTAAATTCAAAAATCCTTTTTTAACTTTAAATCTCAAAAACCAACCATTAGAAATTCAATATACATCAAATGCATCTAAGTAAATAATTTAATCAACAGTTTCATGGTATAAATATCATATTTTCATAAATAAATATCTGTTTAACTAAAATAATTCATTTAAAAATATTAGGTCAGTCAAATAAAAAAAACTAAACTGATAGAAATGATCTACTAAAATAGCTCTACTTACTATACTACTTACCATCATCAAACTCAACACTTGCTTCAAACCTAAACCCAAAAATTATCTCTAAACAGTATAAAACTACATCATTAGATAGATTTAGATGAGTGGAAAAAACTTTCATGAAGAGAGTTTAATGAAAAGAAGTCATTTGGCTTACCAAAATGATCTGCCAAAGTTGAAACCCTACTGGGAAAAATGAGAAGGAGGCGCCGGAGAAGTTGAAAAAGAAGACGTCGAAATGTTTTCTCTCCTGGCCCCCCAACGGTTAAAATAATATTTTGGCATAAATTCCAGTTAAAGACCCCATATTAAAATGGGACAAAATTATAGTTTGGTACCCCTTTTTTCCCTTTTTTTTTAATCCGTTTTATTATTATTATTATTCAGTTTATACATATTTTATAAATCTATTTTCAATAATTCTCTTTTCTTAAATAAATAGAGAATAAAACTCATTTATCAAGCATTAAACTCCTTCTAAACTTAACTAAACACTAGGAATAATAATAATAATAATAATAA